>NC_143577.1:245197375-245243821 GCF_048544385.1 Mastigoproctus giganteus | reverse complement strand
TATCGTCTGAAAACTTGGACATAAAGCCTGATATACCATCATCAATATCATCTGTAAATACAGAAAACAACAATGGACCCAACACTGAACCATGAGGGACTCCACTAATAATGTTAGTACA
This sequence comes from Mastigoproctus giganteus, assembly GCF_048544385.1. NCBI lineage: Eukaryota > Metazoa > Arthropoda > Arachnida > Uropygi > Thelyphonidae > Mastigoproctus > Mastigoproctus giganteus. The sequence continues at coordinate 245,243,700 of NC_143577.1, read as the reverse complement.
CGAAGAGCAGTGTCCATTGATTACCACTCTCTGTCTTCTCCCACTCAACCATCCCTTTATCCATAGCAGCAATTTGCTTCCAATACCACACTGCTTCAATTTGTGCAGCAGTCTTCCATGTGCAACAGTATCAAAAGCCTTTCTAAGATCCAAATATATGATACCAAAGTTATTCCCTGCATCCAGTTCCTTTGTGATCACATCATAGTATCCAATCAAATCAACTTAGTCAGACACGACTACCTCTTAACAAAACCGTGATGTTTCCAAGCTATAACTGGAATCTTGTCTAGATGATCCTGCAGTGCTTCTTTAACCAGTGCCTCCATTAATTTTCCTGGAACAGAAGTTAAACTAACGGGTCTATAATTACTTGTGTCGCCCTTCGATCCTCCTTTGTGGATTAGTCACATTTGCATATCTCCAGCCCATGGGTACCTCGACTGAGTTCAAGGAAGCTCTCATAATTATGGCTAAGGGTTTGCTTACTTCCTTTGCTGCCTCCTTTAATATAACTGGATAGATCCCATCCACCCCGGGTGCCTTTTTTATGTTTATCTTCAACAATTTCTCCTCCAATTTCCTCTCAGTTATTAAAAATCATCTAGCTCACTGCCAGAGTTTAATCTAGCATTCCCCTCCCTGAATAACTCCTCATGTTTGAATGTAGATGCAAAATACCCATTTAGTTTGTTAGCCACTTGAGCAGGATCATCAACAATTGAACCATCAATATGCAGTGGACCAATCTGATTTATTCCTTTCCTTCTGGAGGTTACATAGGTGAAGAACTCTTTGCTGTTTTTCTTTGCATCCTTTGCCTGCCTAATCTTTGTGACTTGGTTACAGACCAGCTTATATCTATCATAGGCTTCCATGTCACCCATTAGTTTATATGTATCCCATTGCATTTTACTTCATCTGTAGTTCATCTGACATCCATTTTGACCTAAACTTTAAACAATATTTCTTAGTTGGTATGTAAAGCCTAGTAGCTTCCAAGATAAATTCTTTGAATTCTTCCCATTTTGAATTTGCTGTTTGTAACATCATCATTTGGTCCCCACCGTATAGAATTTAAATATTTCTCAGACCTCCGTAGTCGACTTTACGAAAGCAAAAACCCTTCCATTAACCTCTGAGTAAATCTCACTTCAGCACACTGTGATCTCTGCCACCTAGTGGTTCCTTTATCTGCAGATTCTTAATGCATGAAGAATCAATACTGATAATCAGATCAAGAGTATTACTCCCTCTAGTTGCCTCCCGAACATGCTGCTGTAGAAAATAATCATTCAATAAATCCACAAAAGCCTTGTTAATGTGTGAGTGGCCATCCCACAAATTCCAGTCAATATCTGGGAAATTAAAATCTCCCATTATATATGGTCGACCAGGCTAGCCAGGTGGGTAAAGTGCCTGCCTGGCAACCCAAAGGTCGCGGGTTCGAATCCCGCCTCGGGCTTGGATCAAAATACTGCAAAAACCTTAGGAGGTGCATTATGGCCACTGAAGCCGATGCGCCAACAACTACAAAAAAAAAAAATCTCCCATTATAGGACTGACCCACTCTATTTTCCTGTACAGTTTTTTTGTTATACTCATCAGAGTCATTAGGCCTATAACATACTCCTAGTCTCAATTTGATTTTCCTAGTCTCAATTTGATTTCTCAATGCTTATGTCACACCAAACTGACTTGACACTGCACTGTCCAGCGATGTCGACTGGCTTCACTTCCTTGGATTTTATGTTTCTGAACTATTAGCATAACCCCTCCTCCCTTCCTATCCTGTCTATCCTTCCTGTACACATTGTACTCCCCAAATTCCAGTTCTGCATTCCTTATATCTGTGTGACACCATGTCTCTGATATCCCAACAATATCTGTCTTTGATGTTTTGACCAACACCTCAAATTCATCAAATTTATTTACCAAACTCCTAGCATTGGTGTACATGCAAGTATACATGCACCTGTTCCTATTCTTAGCTACCCTAACACAACCCATGTGTTTATTTGTACCGCAATGACTCCCAGCAGTCTCTGAAATACCCTGCACCTTGTTTTCCAGGCTGCTGCTCATTCCAATAGAAGCAGTGCAAGAATCACTTTCACCTCTGCCATCAGCTACTGTTAATCTATTAGTCCATGTATCCCCTCAAGCTAGCAGGTTTCCGACCCACCTAACACTGCCTCGAGAGTATCAGCAAATATTCTTGTACCCTTTCTATTTAAGTGTATCCCACCCTGTAGTAGCATCCCTGTCTTGCTTGATATACTTCTATATGGCTGCTTTGCTATGAATTATTTAGCATATTAAAATATGCTTCTAACCTATTATAGTATGTGTATTAACCCATTGTATTATTTGTATGCAAAACTCAGTTACAGCTGCTAATGTGCAAACTGATATTCTGTTATACTTTGGTAGATCTACGGAGGTTACATTTAATCATTTTGACAATGAATAGATTGTTAACTGAATATGATTTTTAACCATATTTAGCCATTTTTTAAACATTTTCTTTTAAAATATTTTTGCCATATTTTTTACCATATTTCCATGGGCACTGTCCTGAATTGGCTTCTATAATTCCCACTCTCCCTTTCAAAGCAGTCCTAACATGTGGTGCAACCAGCCAATATTCTTTTACTGTCCAACTTCAAACTCACAGAACCAACAATTCTTCTTCTTCTTCATTTATACATTCAACTTCTGTTTTCTGAAACAACCTTCCTTCATATGTATTCCCTGAAAATTAAAATCTACAGAAGTTAAAGGCTGATGTTAACATACATCTTCTTTCATCTTCTCAACCTCCAACCCATGCACGGTACTAAGTACTGTAGGTTCTAATACCTCTCGTGTTTGGGGTTTACATAAAAAAAACTACTCAAATGTGTTTGCTTCTACACCCTCGAGCCTGACTACTTGGTTACATATTTACTGAGAAATCTTATTCATCAATAGTGCTTAACAGTTGCTTATGCTTCTGTCTATCTATATGTTACTTATGATATAATGTAATTATGGCTATTATCAATTACGATAGAAATTATTCTGTTAGCAATCACTAATGCCATTGCAAAAATTGAGCACTATGCAATCAAAGTATATGCATATTACCATTGTAGTAAAGCTATAAATTCATAAATTTTATATTCTTATAAATGTGTACATATCACAGTTAATAAAGAAGATATAATTGATGCTATGTTGGATCACGATAAGTAATGGCATGAATCTATGCATATTAAATAGGCCAAAAATGGAAAAATGGATTAATCAAATTTTATATATATACATATTAACTAAATTATATAGTTATAAAACTAATCACTGCCTTTACGCATTGATGGGTACTTTGATGGGGACCAACCCCTATCAGTGCATAAATAAAAAGTAATTACTGGAATCACTATCTGGTTCTATGTGCCTCGTACTAGCATGAAGGAATGCTGGTCCAACAGATAGTAACTTAATTTTAAATAAAGAAATGATATTTGCAAAAGAACCTAGTAGATATGCTTAGCATTTCATATCCTGATAATAAATGGCTGAATATGTGTTTCCAAGTGTAATCACTATGTTCAGAATTGAGTGTCCCTAATTATTTTTATAGCAAAATAATTTTGTGAAAATTAATGCAATTTATTATGTAGAAACTTTTAAATTTTAAAGATTATACAAGTTAATCCTGATTTGTCGTGAAGGTATTACAGTAGTAATATTTTAATATTAATAAATGATAAGAGGGCAAATCAAGATAAATGAAATTAAAACATGAATAAAATAAAATAAGAATAAAAATAGCATAACCACAGCATTATGGCTGCAGGATTTCTCAGGCTCTAAGACAGATAGCCAGTGGCATGACCAACTGTACATATATACACTGATGAGCCAAAACATTATGACCACCTACCTAATATGACGTTGGTCCTCCACTTGTAACCAAAAAAGCTCGTACCTGGTGAGGCCTGGACACTACAAGATTTTTTATGTATCTTGTGGTATCTGGTACCAACATGTAACCAGCAGATCCTTTAACTAATGTAAGGTCCGTGGTTGAGACGCTGCAGATCGGAGTTGCTGTTCCAGCACAAACCACAAATGCTCGATGGGATTGATGTCTGGGAAATTTGGAGGCCAGGGCAATACTTGGAAGTCTTCCTCATGTTTCGCGAACCAGTCTCGAACAATCCGGGTGGTGTGGCACGGCGCATTATTCTGCTGAAAGATGGTACCGCCAGACGGGAAGACTGTTGCCATGAAAGTGTGTACCTGGTCAGCAATAATGTTTAGGTAGGTGGTAGATGTCAGAGTGCCTGGCACATGGATGACTGGACCCAGGGTATCCCAGCAGAACATCACCCAAAGCATGACACTGCCACCACCGACTTGTTTTCCTCTCACGGTGCATCCAAGTGCCTCCCACGGGCCGCTCCAAGTGCCATTAGCATGGCACTTGGAGCGGCCTGTGCCCCATTTTCAGCCGGGTTCGATGTACTGCGTGTGTGTTTCGACACATTACTCCCGTCACCAGCATTCCAGTTACCCGTGAGATGCACCACAGTCACCCTTCTGTTGCCACGTACCATCTTGGAGGGCCTTTGCTCACCTCAAGCAACGATGAGCCGTGGTAGTCCAACACCTCGCAGGCAGTTCATGGGTTTCCCCTCCTCGGGCCACTTTCGGTAGGTAGTAGTCACGACTGACTGTGAGCATCCCACCAGCCGTTCCATTTGAGATCTGCTCTAACCCAGTCGTCTGGCCATTACAATTTGGCCTTTGTCAAACTTGCTTAAGTCCGCTGCCTTTCTCATCTGAAGAACAAGAGTAATACTGATTAATGGAGCTCAGTATCAGGTGTTTTTTATACTGTGTCCCAGAGGGGAAGATGTCAACTGCAGGTGAACTACCCGCACACGCGCCGTAGTTCACCTGCAGTTGCTTCGATTTGCATAACGACTCGCTGGTCATAATGTTTTGGCTCATTGGTGTATATACAAGTCACCTCCATATAACATGCTATTGATTCTGGTGAATAATTGTTAATAATTTAACCCTTATTCAGTACCCCACCCCTGCTTTTGTCATATTGTAGCATTATAATCTAAATAACTGAATCAGGCATATCTGTCCATGTTGCTATGCGATGTGTTCTTACAAAAATTACAATATATATATATATATATATATATATATATATATATTTTTTTTTTTTTTTATTAATAGCTATATGTATAGCTATTAGTATAATAGCTATATGTATAGCTATATGTATAGCAAATAGGAAGTGGTGCTGACCTGTCAGGTGGAATTATAATGGAAAAAATTTAAAAGTGCCTGAAAAATAAAAGCAGATTATATAAAATTTAAATAAAATTAAATGAAAATATATAAATGGTGCTTAATTCTGTAGGTCCTAAGATTTTAACTATGTCATTAAGGGCCAGCAGCCAAAACCAAAGGAAACACAGCAATAAGCAAGGCCTCTGTTTCTGTTATGATGTATACACAGCGGACAACAAAGCAAGTATACGTATGCATCATAGCTGACCCGACAGAGACCAAAAATAAAAGGAATAAAGAACATTGTAACTACACCTGACAGGTCAGCACCACTTCTGATACACTAATCTAACCTATTTGTCTATATTTCATTATGTTTGTTGGGCATTTCTAGTATTACTAGTAGTTTCCCGGATCTATAAACCAATTTGATATATTTGTTCATTCTTTTGAACAGTCCATTTTATCACTACAACCTATTATTTTTATATATACATATGTAGTATTTTATATATTATATGTAGTATATATACGTATAATACAACCTATTATTTTTATATATACATATATATAGGCTGTGTGTGTGTGTGTGTGTACATAAACACACACACACGCACATAGGGCAGACTATGTGCTAGTTTAAATTTAAACTACAAATTAAAATAATTAGTGTAGTTTAAATGCTAAGGTCAATTTCATGTCCATATGTATTAGTAATAGCCGCATGGTGCAAGAAAGCCTATGGCTTATGCTGCACCAGCCAAAAAAAAAAAAAAAAAACAATGATAAAAAAAAAATAATAATTAATAAAAGAAAAGGAAATTAAACCTGTCATCCTATGCGCTTCCCTCACACGAAGGTACTATCCACATGACCTTTGAATTTCCCAAAACTGTCAGCCTCTACCACCCATGTAGGCAACTTATTCCAGTAATTATACTCGCTGGCTAAAATAAAACTTCCTGCAGTCCAATTTAAACATTTCCCCCCATAACTTGAATTTATGTCCTCTAGTTCTAGCAGCATTTATAATCTTGAAAATTTCATCCTCATTCATTTTACTGATGTCTCTCAGAGCCTTAAACACCTCAATCAAATCTCCTCTAAGGTGTCTAGTTTCCAAACTCTGCAACCCACATGAACTGTTGAAAAAAAGCCATGAATTAGGGTTGAATTTGAAAGTGTCTGCAATTCTGCCCAGACACGATAGGAGGGAGTATGTGATGAGAGCCTTGTTGATCAATTTGGCCCTGGAAAGATTGTGCAAGGCTCAAGAGGTAGAATTTTTTTCAGCCTGGTCTGTACTTGTTAACAGATGGGACTGCTTCTAGAGGGATGGGATACACTTAAATAGAAAGGGTGCAAGAATATTTGCTGCTGCTATCGAGGCAGTGTTAGGTGGGTCGGAAAACTGCTAGCTTTGGGGGATACAAGGACTAATAGATTAACAGTAGCCACTGGCAGAGGTGAAAGTGATTCTTGCACTGCTTCTATTGGAATGAGCAGAAAACAAGATGCAGGATATTTCAGAGACTTCTAGGAGTCATTGCGATACAAGTAAACACATGGGTTGTGTTAGGGTAGCTAAGAAAAAGAACAGGTGCATGTATACTTGCGTGTACACCAATGCTAGGAGTTTAGTAAATAAATTTGATGAATTTGAGGTATTGCTCAAAACATCAAAGGCGGATATTGTTGGAATATCAGAGACGTGGTGTCACACAGATATAAGGAATGCAGAACTGGAATTTGGGGAGTACAATGTGTACAGAAAGGATAGACAGGATAGAAAGGGAGGAGGGGTTATGCTATTAGTTAAGAAACACATAAAATCCAGGAAGTGAAGCCAGTGGACATCGCTGGACAGTGCAGTGTCGAGTCAGTTTGGTGTGACATAAGCATTGGGAGATCAAAATTGAGAGTAGGAGTGTGCTATAGGCCTAATGACTCTGATGAGTATAATAAGAAACTGTACAGGAAAATAGAGTGGGGCAGTAAATCAGAGAGTCTTATAATGGGGGAATTTTAATTTCCCAGATATTCACTGGAATTTGTGGGTTGGTCACTCACACACTAGCAAGGCTTTTGTGGATTTATTGGATGATTGTTTTCTACATCAGCATATTAGGGAGGCGACTAGAGGGAGTAAAATTCTTGATTTGATTATTAGTAGTGATTCTTCATGCATTAAGAATCTGCAGATAGAGGAACCACTAGGTGGCAGTGATCACAGTGTGCTGAAGTGGGATTTACTCAAAGAGGTAACTACCATCAGGGGTAAAGGGAAGGGTTATTGCTTTCGTAAAGGTGACTATGATGGTCTGAGACAGTATTTAAATTCTATACAGTGGGACCAACTGATGATGTTACCAACAGCAAATTCAAAATGTGAAGCATTCAAAGAACTTATCTTGGAAGCTACTGGGCTTTACATACTAACTAAGAAATATTGTTCAAGGTTTAGGCCTAAATGGATGTCAGATGAACTAATGAGACATATGACAGAGAAGAAAAATACATGGGATCCATATAAATTAATGGGTGACATGGAAGCCTATGATAGATATAAGCTGATCTGTAACCAGGTCACAAAGGAGATTAGGCAGGCAAAGGCAGATTATGAGAAATCCTTGGCAAAGGATGCAAAGAAAAACAACAAAGAGTTCTTTACTTATGTAAACTCTAGAAGGAAGGGGATGAATCAGATTGGTTCACTTGATATCGATGGTTCAACTGTTGATGATCCTGCTCAGGTAGCTAACAAACTAAATGAATATTTTGCATCGACATTCACACATGAGGAGTTATTCAGCGAGGGGAATGCCAGAGGTGTATTCAACTCTGGCAGTAAGGTAGATAATCTTGTAATAACTGAGAGTAAAGTGGAGGAGAAATTGTTGAAGATAAATACAAGGAAGGCACCTGGGGTGGATGGGATCTATCCAGTTATATTAAAGGAGGCAGCAAAGGAAGTAAGCAAACTGTTAGCCATAATTATGAGAGCTTCCTTGGACTCAGGAGAAGTACCCATGGGCTGGAGATATGCAAATGTGACTAATCCACAAAGGAGGATCAAAGGGCGACACAAGTAATTATAGACCCGTTAGTTTAACTTCTGTTCCAGGAAAATTAATGGAGGCACTGGTTAAAGAAGCACTGCAGGATCATCTAGACAAGATTTCAGTTATAGCTCGGGCACAGCACGGTTTTGTTAAGAGCTAGTTTTGTCTGACCAAGTTGATTTGATTGGATACTATGATGTGATCACAAAGGAACTGTATGCAGGGAATAACATTGGTATCATATATTTGGATCTTAGAAAGGCTTTTGATACTGTTGCACATGGAAGACTGCTGCACAAATTGAAGCAGTGTGGTATTGGAGGCAAATTGCTGCTATGGATAAAGGGGTTGTTGAGGGGGAGAAGACAGAGAGTGGTAATCAATGGACACTTCTCATCGTGGACTAATGTTATTAGTGGAGTTCCTCAGGGTTCAGTGTTGGGTCCATTATTGTTTTCTGTATTTATAAATAATATTGATGGTATATCAAGCTTAATGTCCAAGTTTGCAGACAATACGAAGGTTGGCAGGGTTGTCAAGGACACTACTGTCACTATGCTGCTGCAACAGGATCTGGAAAGGTTGAGCAGATGGGCTGAGAGGTGACAAATGAAGTTTAACATTGACAAATGTAAAGTACTACATATGGGAAACAGTAACCCCAGAGCAACGTATCAACTCTGTGGTACTACACTGACAGTGGTAGAGAATGAAAAGGACCTGGGGGTAATTGTGCAGGCAGATATGAAGTTCTCTGAGCAGTGCAGATGGGCTGCAAGAGTAGCTCATGGTGTCTTATCAATGGTATACAGGAATTTTTATATCAGGGATAAGGAGGTGATTATTCCCTTCTATAAGGCAGTGGTCAGGCCACACCTTAAGTACTGTATACAGGTCTGGAGGCCTCATTTCAAGAAGGATGTAGAGCTGCTGGAACGAGTACAGAGAAGGGCAACAAGGTTAGTGAATGGATCAAAGGGTTGCTCTTACGAAGAAACACTTAAGTTTTGCAAATTACAGTGTCTGGAGACTAGGCACCGGCGAGGTGATCTGATAGAGGTGTACAAAGCCTTGAATGGTTTGAGCATGCTCAATGCTGATGGGATTCTGCCTCTTGCTCAGAATAATCACCTGAGAGGGCATAAATTCAAATTGAGGAAAGACAGATGTAGATGTGTGGAAATTTGCCTTTAGCCAGCGGGCAATTGGTTGGTGGAACAGACTTCCATCCCTTATTGTGGAAGTTGATAGCCTAAATAAATTTAAGGCTCAGCTGGACAGGTATTTTGAATGAACAGAGCGGTGAAGTAGAAGTTTTTTTTTTTTTTTTTCTGGCTGATGCTGCATAAGCTTGCTTTCTTGCATCATATGCCTCTTCTTCTTCTTTAATGCTGCCCAATGGCGTTTGCGACTTCGTTTTGATATTGTTCTCTGTCTAGCGCTGCGTGTAGAATTTGTGCTGTTGTCATGTGAAGCCAGGTCTTGATGTTATCTAGCCATGCCATTTTCGGTTTGCATATGCCTCTACTAATGCTAATGCTAATGTGGGTTGCAGAGTTTGCATTTATATATTATATGTAGTATAATAAGTTGCATTTATATATTATATGTAGTATATATATGTATAATACAACTTATTATTTTTATATATACATATATAGGCTGTGTGTGTGTGTGTGTGTGTGTGTGTGTGTGTGTGTGTGTGTGTGTGTGTGTGTGTGTGTGTGTGTGTGTGTGTGTGTGTGTGTGTGTGTGTGTGTGTGTGTGTGTGTGTGTGTGTATATATATATGCACACGCACATAGGGCAGACTATCTGCTAGTTTAAATTTAAACTACAAATTAAAATAATTTGTGTAGTTTAAATGCCGAGGTCAATTTGATGTCCATATATATTAGTTTATTAGTATTATATTTGCATGATACTATTTATAACATTTAAACAAATATTCATACTGTTTTCAGTAATTTACTTCTTAATTAATTGCATCTCTTCTCGGTAAAGTGACATGTGATCCACCTTTTGTAACCGAGTGGTCAAGTAAAAGGGGCATAAGTACACATGCTTTGAGTGACTGGGATTAAAGCCTATGACTGTTAAATATGGTGCTGTTTCTTGTATTCTTTGTATCTTGTGAACTCCTCTGACTGTGTAGTCATCCTGGATTATAAACAAAGTTTATTTATTTATTTATTATATTAATGTATTTGTATTTTTACTTTTTTAATGTAGTCACTTGGAATTTGTGGATTGTAATGTATCTTATGAATACCAGAGTTTTGTATAATATATGTATATCATGCAAAACTGGATGACAATTTCTTTTTTTAAATTGTTCTATTTTATAGCCATACATAGAAGAAATTTTCAATCTTTTACGAGGAGATATATTTAGGAAGTTTATTGAAAGGTATGAAAAGCTGAATACTTTTTTATTTCTATATTTTTTCACTAACAGTTATAGATTTTCTTTTCATAACATTAATTTCATGGTGAACAATTTGCATGTTTGCCATTAACATTCAATATTTAATTTGCTGTTGTTAATAGTAAATATATGAAGAATGTTGTGAACACAGTAATGTGAAACTCCCTCAGGAAATTGATAAAATTATTTATTTAATGTTGTAAATAGAATCTGGCAAAGTAAAATTGATTTTTTTTTTTTGCATTTTGGAATATTTTTGCAGTCCAGAGTCTAAAATAGTGGATTTATTGTACAAAAACATTTAACCAAACACTTTGTAGTTGTGCGACATATGATATCAGATCATGCTATCATGCTTGTCCTATGTGCTTAAAATGATTACTTTTTAAGAATTAACCTTGCATTCAACTGTAGCATTTTGAAGCTTTTAAATTACGTTATACAGTAAAATCTAATAAATCTGGTAATAAAAATCCTGTACTTGGTTTGAAAATTATATTATGCACACATTGAAGAAAGAACTTGAATAAATAATATAATAAAGAAACAGAGAAAGGAAGAAAGTACAAAAATATAGTTAGACAAACTAACACATAGTAACAGAACATATTACCGACTATTCCAGAATATAATGAAATTAAACTACATATATTAAGAATGTGTTAGCAGAATGACAGGTCAAATAAGGAATAAATACAAAGAAAAACCCATTTACTAAAGCAAGGAAGGAGGTGGAGATGGGGGCAGGTAGGGGAGTAAATTTAGAATAAATAGAAGGAATATGATTATAAATAATTTATAAATTAATAGCCAATTAAAACAAATTTAACCTTTAGTGGTCCCCATGGCCAAATCAATTGAAATATTGCAATACTTGTATAAAAAGGAACTAAAAATCTACAATGACTAGTAATATGAAACAAAAATAATACCCTACCTAACTAGTAAAATGAACCAAAAATAAATCAGTGTGTCATAATTTTTCATATTACTGATCACTTAGTTGTGTTAGGTTTTTAGTTCCTTTTTATAGTGATATTTTGGCTCCTTTGGGTCAAGTAGGTGCTGCTAAATTTGCTTTAATTGACTGTCAACTTCTAAATTATTTTAGAATTATATTCTTTCTACAATATTCTTCATCTCAGCTAGCATTAATGATTTTGGACAGTTATTTCACCTTAATATTGGGCAATCAAGTCAAAATAAGAACAAAATTAATATTTAAAGACATAAAAAGTGTTAATTTTTACAAAACTTCCTAGTTCCACAAGAAACTCGCTCTGCAGAGCTTTCAGCTACCGGTAACTCAATACCATAAGCTCATAGGCATTCTAAGAATCCATTACCAGAAGCCTGGGCAATCTGGGAATTTGAACATGAAAGTGTTAACCATTTCTTGAGATTTGCTACACAACTTCCACGGCAAATACAAACCCATAGTTTATCTTTATCTTTTGTCTCATACTCAAAATATAACCTGTGCGTTTTTTTTTTTCACTAAACAGTCATGATTTTCTCTTTTGGTTTTTCACCTAGTTTGCCACAGATATTATTATTATTATTATTATTATTAGTATTATTATTATTAGCCATATGGTACAAGGAAGCCTGAGGCTTATGCTGCACCAGCCCAAAAAAAATATATATACATATATAACAGAAGTTATCTGGTTTGTTGACACATACATGAGGCAGCATTCAAATGACTTTGGCATTAAAAAAAATAATAATAAATAAATAATAATACAGAAAAGAAAAAAGATGAGTTTAGGGCTAAATAGTTCACATGACCATACTGAATACTGATATTATATTACCAACAATGGAATGGAAAACAGCAATTGACAGATAGTTTAATAGCAAATTCTAACATACTGTAACCATGCATACATGCTGGATATAGTGCAGTGCCTCTCATTTCATTTACCCTTATTAGGCGCATTCACATATATATGTGCTGAGTGCCTATTGTCTTCACCATGTCCATCCACGTATAACAGTGAAATAACTGTGCATATCGTAATTAGCTTGTTTCTAATTCTTCAGTTTCATTTTCTGCCTACACCAAAGCCCGCAACAATTGTAAAGCAGTTATTAATCAGTTCAAACTAGAGTTTGAACAAGCTAAGAGTAGAAAACTTGCTTCTTGCCCTAATGGTAGCCGAGCATTCTGGTCTCTTGCCAAAGCTATTGGCCGCAACTTTTGCCCATCTCTGTTCCCACCTCTGTCCAAACCAGATGGTTCTATTGTCACTTCAGCCAAGGATAAAGCTGACCTGCTAGCATCCCATTTTCCCTCCAACTCATGTATCAATGATCTTGGTAAAACACCTTCCACCATTCCCAACACACTCCATTCAATGCCTCCTGTGGTCTTCCATCAAAAGGATGTAAGAAGGATTTTGATGAATCTTGATGCTAAGAAAGCTCCAGGTCCCAATGGTATTTCTCCACTTGTTCTCAAAACCTGTGCTCCTGAAATTACTCCTGTTCTTTGCCACTTTTTTCACTTTCTTATTCCAAAAGCGTTTTTCCTTCTGCTTGGAAATTTGCTCATATCCAGCCAGTTCCTAAAAAGGGTGACAAATCCCTCCCACCCAATTATCGTTCCATTGCAATTACTTCTACTCTTTCTAAAGTAATGGAGAAATCAATTAACTGCCAACTCTTAAGCTCCCTAGAAACATTCGGTCTAATCAAAGATCGCCAGTATGGATTCCATCAGTGTCGATCCACTGGTGATATTCTGGCATATGTTACCCATTTATGAACTAATTCAATGGAAAAGTTCGTTGAAACACAAGCAGTTGCTCTTGACATCTCAAAGGCTTTCGATCGTGTTTGGCATAAACTTCTTCAAAACAAGCTTCCATCTTATGGTTTGTCAACTGTTTTTTGTAATTGGTTATCCAGTTTTCTCTCTGATCACTCACTGAGGGTGATGGTAGATGGCTCTCTGTCGTCTAACTTCTCCACTAATGCCGGTGTCCTCCAAGGTTCAGTTCTTTTCCCCACTCGTTTCCGCTTGTATATTAATGACCTTCTTCCATTGACTGGAAATCCTATCCATAGTTTTGCCGATGATAGCACATTGCATTCCACTTTCCATTTTGAGAAACCTTGCCCTGCTCAATCAGCTTCAACTTCTCGAAAATCTGCTACCAGTTCCTTAAATGCCGATCTCCAGATAATTCTCCAGTGGGGCAGAGACAACTTAGTTGATTTCAATCCTTCTAAAACTCAGTCTTGTCTTATATCTTGCAAAAAGGATTCTTCTGCTCCTATGCTTATCTTTGGTGACACTCCGATTTCTGGGCAAAATGATATATCTCTTTTGGGGATTATCTTGACTTCTAATCTCTCTTGGCACAAGCACATTACAAATATTCCTTCCTCTGCGTCTAAAAAACTTGGTTTTCTCTTTTTCTCTCGGCGTTACTTTTCTTCCAAACAACTGTTCACTCTGTACAAATTGCAAATCCACTCTTCCATGGAATATTGTTCCCACATCTGGGGTTGTGCCCCCAAAACCTCTCTCAGACTTCTTGATTCCGTTCAGAAGAAGGCAGTTAGGTTAATTAATGATTCATCTCTAACAGAGTCTCTCCACTCACTGTCTCATAGATGTATTGTTTCTGCTGCATGCCTCTTCTACAGATATTTCCATGGGCACTGTTCTTCTGAATTGGCTTCTATAATTCCTGCACTCTCTTTCAAAACAGTCCGAACATGTGCCGCCACCAGCGAACATCTATTTACTGTCCAACTTCAAACTCACAGAACCAACTTTTCATCTTCCTCGTTTATTCATTCAACTGCCGTTTTCTGGAACAACCTGCCTTCATACGTATTTCCTGAAATTTACAGTCTACAGAAGTTCAAGTCCAATGTCAAAACAAATATCTTCCTTCATCTTCTCAACCTCCAACCCAAGCGTGGTACTAAGTACTATAGGTTCTAATACCTCTCGTGTTTGGGGTTTACATAAAAAAAAAAAAAAAAAAAAAAAACAGCGGGACTCCAAGTGGACAGATTTACATAAATTTTGTATTTCAGCTTGTTAAAATTATTTGTTGAGTTTAACCAAATTCCATTAAAATTGCACAAATAGAAATTGAGCAATTATTATTGTGGGAAAAAAGAAATTCTTAGATAAATGTAGTTTTAATGCACTATTTTTGTCTTAAATGGTCCGTGCATGCTTCGTGTGTGTATTGTTATGTAAACTCATGCATGTGATATTACCTGTAAAAAAAAATATATATATATATATGTATATATTATTCATAATTTATATACTTTATATTCTTCATTTCCTCCAACTCATTTTTTTTCCTCTCTCTGGGCTATTAGTTTATACGAGGGCAGGAGTGTCTGTTGTTATCCTATTTTGCTGTCCGACACCTTATTATTTCTAGGAGCTAAAAAAAAGAATCATCACTTTTTTTTTTTTTTTTTTGACTGGTGCAGCATAAGCCTCAGGCTTCCTTGTACCATATAGCTAATAATAATAATAATAATAAAAATAATAATAATATTTCATTACCTAATTTCACCTCCTGTTAGCTAAACTGCTATGCCATTGCCTATGACCACAAAAGACAACCAGTATCCTAAATGAATATATATAAGATATACTACCAAGCTTTGTCTTTGCCACCAGTTGCAAGATAGGCCAGTAGATATCTCCTATTACAGAAACCACATATACAGAAAAATTTTATAAATAACACACGCACAGATTTGTATTAATATTAAATTGTTTTTCCCACCGTATAATTCTTTTTATATTAACAGTAATGTTTAATTTTGTATGACTGCATCACTGTAAAGCCATACTATTCCAACCACGTTTCTTTTTCTTTTCCTAACACTAATTATAAATTATTTCAATGCACTTGTATTCTAAATATGACTATAGAGGTCTCTATTTTGAATTTCTTCACAGCTTACTATGAAGTCTGCTTCGCTGCTATAAATTGCTTTGTCTTGTAGATATATTGATCATTTGGTTTAAGCCTGCATACATTCATCTACCCCACTGAATTTGTGCGTCTCAGCTTCCCGCCTTTATTTTTTCTGTCAGATCATTTTCTCCTCGCATTTCTTGAAATACTCCAGGTATTGTACACTTTCACTGTCTTATCATACTTTTAATTTCATTTTAGATTTGTTTCTCGGCTTGTCTCGACACATTTTTCCTTTCAGCACAAGCATTTGCTATTAGCCCCCTTTTATACTAATGCTTACAAATGCCAGAGCCCATACTACAAGGTTGGGCTTCACAACCCCAGCAAGCCTAGTGTTTTAATAATATATAATTTTTCATGTTATTAAACATGAAAATGTTTAATAACATTTCTATGCTTTTTTATTTTTCTGCTGTCTAATTCTAAATTTCTTCCCATTTGTTAAGCTATTAGTGTAATACAAGGGTGAAACGAACATTCCTACTATCCTACTTCTATTGCTAGTTTTTCGTCTTTATTTATTTAAAATACTCCTTTTCCCTTCCTCATTCTCAATTTAATAGCTCACTCTTATACCATTTGCTTGTTCCAAATTTATTTTAAAAATACATTGATTTCTTATCTAAACATAGTTAAATCCTACCCTAAATTCCACATATTTATATTAATCATATTGATATTAATCATTTTTATCCCAACTCAATACTTATTTTTACCTAAATAAATTACACTGCATTGGGATTACCTTATCCATGCTGTATTAGAAAGTGCTAATTTCATTTCATTCCTTTTTTGGCCTTTCACTTTTCTTCTGCTGCTATTGAGAAGTATAAGAATGCAGTTCCTGATGCATGATCAGGTGTAGTCAGTCCCCTGATGAAATACCTGATCATGTATCAATATTTATTTCTGCTGACATCAGATCAAGCATTTTTTGAATTAACTATATTAGACCTTTTACTAAAATTGTTTCCCCCCCCCTCATATCTGATGACAGCTACACCATTTTCATTTTATTTTTATTTGCATTTTATTAATATTTTGTTGTACTTATTTTACTTTACAGTTCCCCCACTTTATATTGGCTTGTCAATTCAGCACATAATTTACTTAATTCATCATAGATATTAACATTCTTTCACCTTTCACTAATCTATTACTCTTCTTTTTTCTACTTTCCTCACCCTTATAGTTACTGGCACCTTGTGTAACTTTCACATCCATTTATACTTACTTTATTTAATTTAATATTAATACAAATTACATATACTCTTGCAGCCTTTAATGTTGTGCTTCCATAGCCAGATGGGCAGGAGCAGCAGTGCGTAGCACATGCTTCTTGATTAGACCGGGGTTCGAGCCCGTGCCCACCAAATACAGAGGATGTGGAAAGGTCAGGGGATGACCACCGAATATCCCTGGAGCAATATGACCTTAGTTGCTAATGCTCCTAAAAACCAAATAACAAGCATCCTTTAATGATGATTTGCACTTTTAGTTGTATCTGTCATACCTAATTTATTAATCTTGCTTTTACCGAAACCATTTCATCTAATGTTTACCTCTTTTATATGTGACTCTTTAGACTTTTCTTTTATGGCTAAGTTTATAGATGGTAAACATATAGAGTTTTATTAAGTGTTCAAAAAATTAAATTAAAAAAATTGAATGTGCCTGAAATGTACATTAACTAACTTTGCATATTATGCTGTCATTTGTTGGATATAGGTAATTCTTTCAGTGTCACTGTCACAATTACATTGCATCAAACATCCTTGAAACTATTACATAGGAAAGAAAAGTGATTGCAGTTTTGGATTTTCAAATATTTATTTCTGCTGAC
Organism: Mastigoproctus giganteus; assembly: GCF_048544385.1. NCBI lineage: Eukaryota > Metazoa > Arthropoda > Arachnida > Uropygi > Thelyphonidae > Mastigoproctus > Mastigoproctus giganteus. The sequence continues at coordinate 245,226,100 of NC_143577.1, read as the reverse complement.
AGAAATAAATATTTGAAATAGTTATAGGAATCACCTGTTTGCTTCCATGGCAAAATTTTCATTGAACATTGTTAACAATGAATCATTTTATTGTATTGTACTATGAGTATGTGTTTCATTTCACAACAAGGAAAATGCTGGTTGAAAAGCTGCCAGAAACTTTTCTTTGGTTGTATGGTAATAAAAAAAAAATGCAAGCTGGACTCAGCAAATGATGACTGAATAAAGCCTGAGTTTAAGTTAGAAGATTCTAGCTGTTATAATAGTTAAAAACCAAGTTCTGTTGACAGAAAGGCCATGATGCTCCACTTAATAGCACCCTCACTCCGAAATATGATCACAAATCCTACAATCTGTCTCACCAATATAACACACTCCACAGTAGAATCTGCATATGGGGATTATTCACCAGGCTAATTTTGCAAGTCCAACTGTAACTGAGCAGCACTGTTGTAAGCATCATATTATTTGCAACTTATATTCCAGTGTTGAAATATTGGACTGTGCACATAAACTTGTCATCAATTGTTGTTAGAAGTGTTCACATAGGTATAGCAGTTCCTGACATTAATCCCAGTCAAGGAACCCACATACACTCTGTACACTCTGTTATGGAGACAGTTGTTTTACATGATGGGCAGTGGTGAACTTATAATATGGCTAATAGATGTTGTTCTGCTTCCACAGAGAGCAGTGTCTGACATTTTCTTTCTCCCTCCCCTCTCTCTGTAAGTGTGCATATGCCCCTATCTGCCCCCCCCCCTCACTTCTGTCTTACTTGGTTGCCATTCACGATTCATGTTCATCTGTTGATAGCACATATTACAAGTTTTCTGGTCTTCTGCAATGTAATGATGCATATTACTTTTCCTTAACATTGATAAAGGAGCACTTAACCCTGAAAGTTTCTTTGTGTATATTTTGTTTTATCACTTTTATGATTTTTCTATATATATTTGTCACTTTTATTTCTATTTGTATTTTGTATCTGTTTTCTATCTTCAGTGCATTATGCCACTTTGTCTCTCTATCTCTAATATATATATCTATCTCCCTATATATATATATATATATATATGGAGATTATGACTTCTCAGTTATGGCCATCACTAGATTATGCAATGAATAATTACGATCTAAGTTGGAGGCTGTTCTTTGATTATGATGTCATTGTAGCAGAAGAAATTATGTATAGAAAAGGCACTGTAATGTTATCTGGTAAATAAATGTATTTGTTGTGGTATAATAGTGTGTTTGAGTTTAATTTATTGATATTTTTGGCTGTTTTAAGATTTTTTGTTCATTTATAAAAGCAGTTAATATCAGGTCAACCACTACATTTAGTTTTATTAAGCTTTAGCAATCAGTTCTAATCATTTTGTTAAGGGAAAGTCTTGTCTGACAAATTTGATAGGATATTATGATGTGGTTACAAAGGAACTAGATGCAAAAAATAATTTTGATATCATATATTTGGATTTCAGGAAAGCTTTTGACACTGTTGCGCATGGAAGACTATTGTACAAATTGGAGCAGAATGGTATTAAGGGTAAGTTGCTACAATGGATAAAAGGATGGTTAAGTGCGAGAAGACAGAGGGTGGTAATGAATGGGTGCTGCTCTTCGTGGACTAATGTTATTAGTGGAGTCCCACAGGGTTTGGTGTTGGGTCCACTGTTGTTTTGTATATTTATCAATGATATTGATGAAGGTATATCAGGCTTAGTGTCGAAGTTTGCAAATGATACAAAGGTTGGCAGTGTTGTTAATGACAGTAATGGCAGTGTGCTACTGCAACAGGATCTAGATAATTTGGGCAGATGGGCTAAGAAGTGGCAACTGAAGTTTAACCTTGACAAATGCAAAGTACTGCATATGGGTAGAAGTAACCCCAGAGAAACGTACCAACTGTGTGGTACTACACTTAAGGTGGTGGAAAATGAAAGGGACCTGGGAGTGGTCGTGCAAGCAGATATGAAGTTCTCTGAGCAATGCAGACAGGCTGCCAGGGCAGGTCATGGGGTTTTGTCAATGATATATAGGAATTTTGCTAGCAGGGAAAAGGAGGTGATTATCCCTCTGTATAAGGCAATGGTCAGGCCACACCTTGAGTACTGCATCTGGAGGCCTCATTTTAGGAAGGATGTAGATTTACTTGAGCGTGTACAGAGAAGGGCAACAAGATTGGTGAGGGGAATGAAGGGATCCTCTTACCAAGAGAGGCTTAAGTTCTGCAAATTGCAGTGGCTGGAGACTAGGCACCTGCGCGGTGATCTGATTGAGGTATATAAGGCCTTGAGTGGGTTGAGCACGCTGAATTCTGATGGGATCCTTCCACTTGTTCAGATTACGAACCTAAGGGGGCATAAATTCAAATTAAGAAAAGACAGATGTAGAATAGATGTGCGGAAATTTGCCTTTAGCCAGCGGGTGGTTAATTGCTGGAACGAACTTCCATCTGTCGTTGTGGAAGTTGATAGGTTGAATAAATTTAAGGAGGAACTGGACAGGCATTTGGAGGGAATGGTGTGATTTTTTTTTTTTTTTTTTTTTTGGCTGATGCTGCATAAGCTCATACATTTGCTTTCTTGCATCACATGCCACTACTACTACTACTATTTTACCGGGGCTTGTTATATGGACACTTATGATAATAGACAACGTTTCATAAGGAATATTGCCTCATCACTTTCATTTTATAAAAGTAGCCTTTTGGTGTCTTATAAAAATAGTGCTCTGTTTTTATATTAAGAAAACTTATTGTTCATTGATGAAGATTATTAAATTTTTATTTTGAATGTGATTAAGGTAATAGTGCAATTTGAATAAATGTTTATTGGAGTAGGTTCATTTGGAATTATTATTATTGCTAATTTTTTCATATCACATAATTTATTTAAAAAAGAATAATGCATATAGAACCTCAAAATATTTAATTAACTAGGCAGTTTACAATTCATCAGTTTTATTCTTTGAATTACTTATTGTATGAACATTCTTATTTTGTATTGTACATATATTTTAGCAGCTGAGATTGTGCTGATTAATGGCATTGAGATTTCATTAACAACTATTTAAGCATCAATTTAATAAAACTTTATATTTTAATGGTAGGGTGTACTTCTTTTTCAGTGATAAGTATACAAGGTTTTGCCAGTGGAAAAATTTAGAACTAAATATTCAAGTAAGTTAAATTTGCTGTTTTTGTTTGTTAATATATTTATTTATTTGTTTAAATTATAATTAAAGTATGAAAATGTACAGAACGTGACATGTTTCTTCACATAAACTAAGAAAATAAGACTTGTCTTAGCCTAAGAGGATAAATTCATCTCTCATATGGTATGGCACTTGATACAAATTGTTCCATTTTTGCATAAAAAACAAATAGTACTTCCTACAAAAGAGAAGTACTTGTATAATGCCATTTATTTGTAATATTACTATATAGATAGCTGTGTAGAAGGTTTATTGCTTTCTGTCAGTCAGTGGGTAGTCATATCAAAGTAGCATACATAGAAAAACCACCATAGCCAAGTTAGGCTACAGTGGTCAGGCACAAGGGTGCTTTGCATGACTGTGGTTCAAGCCTGAGTGACTACTAAATATGGTGCTGTTTCTTGTATTGTATCTCGTGAACTCTTCTGACCATGTGGTCATCCCTGAGTATAAACAGAATTTTTTTTTTTTATTTATAGCTATCATCATATTTATGTTGGAGATTCATCTTAGAAAGAAATCCAACCAAAAAAATGTATTTTTATTTATAGCTGCCATACTTATGAAGGAGAATCTTTTTTTTTTTTTTTTTTTTTGGCCCGGGTGCCAAGCGATTGTGACTGAGCGATTTCTCTGTGCTTTCACTGCGATTCTCAAAAGGTGAATTCTAGTTCTCTTTTATGTTTTTCTCCTTCTTAATAAATCCTTTTATTTAATAGCATCTCTTTTTTCAAAAGTACTGATCAAGAGCAAAAAAGGAAAGAAACCTTTCTTTTTTTCATATTTAATAGACTAACTCCTACTAATTTCGCTTGGTCACACCAGGCACTGCTTCTGCCTCCCCATGGCGGGGCCGGTAACCTTGGCAGAAAAGTTCATCTGTCAGGGGCTAAGAGGAGCCAACATGGAACAAAATATGTTTCCATCTATAGAGTCGACAAGCTGTCGGCCAAATACTGAACATGAACATGATTCGTCACAAGCAAAGAGGTTGAAACCAATCCTTCGGTGGCAGACTTACCAGCATTTTTAATAATGCACTCACTATCAGAACAGCCTCTCAGTAAGCTATTCCCTTCTCTAATCTAAAAACACCTGGAAAGTACTGCAGGATCTCCCAAGACGGTTAAGTGACTGCAATCAGGGGACTCACTTGTTGAAACTCTAAATAACAGGCTTTCTGAAAAACTACTAAAAATTACAAATTTTGCTGTATTCCAGTTAACGTTACTCCACATGCAACCCTAAATACATCAAAGGGTGTAAATCTAGTTGGGACCTGATGAATGTGATGGGGCAAGAAATTAAAGAGCTTCAGGAACAGAATGTAATCGCTGTAAAAAGAATTATTGTCAAAAGAGACAATATACTCATACCTTCCAGAAATATCATTCTCACCTTTAACAGTCCAAATCTGCCCTCATCAGTAAAAGCAGGATATCTTCTTTGCCGCACTCGTCCTTTCATACCCAATCCGTTGAGATGTTATAAATGCCAAAAGTATGGCCACTCTCAAACGACATGCAGAGGCAACCCAGTTTGTCCCAACTGTGGAGCCTCCGATCACATTCAAGGTGATTGTTCGGTGAAAGAAATGATCTGTCCCAACTGCAAAGGCAACCGTCCTGCCTACTCTAAGACATGTGAGAGATGGAAAATAGAGAAAAAAATTGTGAAATATAAAGTTGAAAATAAAGTTAGCTATCAGGAAGCAAGAAAATTAATTGCACCCAGTATACCTAACTGTACCTATGCCAGTATCGCAAAAAAATATCAGACAATAGCCATGCAAACTGATGTTACCGTTCCACATAACATATCAATCTCTGACTGGGCTCGAGCTGTCCTCTCTCAGCAAGAGTCCAATACCCTGAAGCACTCAGACCAAGCAAGTAATACGCCTCTTAAGATTCCAGTAAAATCGCCTCCTCCGCTAGTGATTGCTACTACTTCAAATAATCCTAGTTCATCTTCAAAAAAGATTATTCAGAACACATCAATGGATCCATCGTATTCATCCAAACAGGAAGATCCGGTTCTGGAAATATTTGTTGGTGGCACATAGGAAGGCACGCTACTGTTCTGACATTGCTGTACAATAAGTAAATATAAGTAAAATGAAAGTCAGTCGTCTGCTGCCAGGCGTAAGAAAATCCCAAGAAATCTCGAGATTTATCTGGCTAATGCAAAATTAGCCAGATAAACGCCCAAGAAAATACATTTCAATCAAAAATTTGGAGATATTATTGTTTGCTTTGGGTATTATTGTATCCAGAGATATTTTGTGTAGTTCCAAATAACTTTTAAAACTAAAAATGAGATATCTCAGGATAATCCCTGAAGGGGTTAATTAATATTGTTATGTTTGTAAAATCTAAGTTGTTATATGTATTTAGTTAAAAAAGTATAATTTAATTGACAATGAAGTTTAACAAGATTAATAAATTTTACTGATTAATTGATAATACTATACTAAGCTGACAGATTTCTAATACTGTGCTACTTGTTTTCTCTCTCTCGTTTTACCTTAAACCTTATGCTATCTAGTTCGGGATATATGTTGTATTGTATAATGGTGGCAAGTTACGAATGGTAAATCTATGGACACTGAGTATTAATTAACTTTCAAAATCGCACTATCTAAATTCAAAATAAACCAAGGGGCTTGACTAGGTCCATAAGCTACTTATAGGAAATAATTTAATATAACAATTAAGTCAATAAAATGGCTAAATATAAATAAAAACTTTAGTGTTTGCCAGAGTTGCAAAAACTTATAAAACATATAGATTGGGTACCTTTACCAATACTATGTGGAATTCTCTTGAAATAATATAAATAGTTGTTAAAACATCATAGTGTTCATGTCGCAGTTGTTGCCTGCTATGTAACGAATTACAGATGTGAAAGCACTATTGATGATGTAAACATACTTTGTTTTCCTGTACTAGTGTTAAGCTATTGTTGTATTATGTTAATACTTTATTAACATAAATGCAATTTAAAGTTTCAAATAAAATTTCTATTTTTCATTAAGAAAATATCCAGTTCCCTCATCCTGCAGCCCACAGATATAGAAATTCTTCTAAGGAAAAAGGTTGTGCATCACTCTTTTAATGAAACTATTGGCCCTAATTTTTTTTTTTTTTTTTTGTTAAGTTCAATAGATTTACTAAATGCCTGTCTCCATAAACCTGAGGTAGTGCAGAACTTATTGGAAGCAGAACAGGTTCAAAGAATGAATGCATAACATGGTCACTGGACTTAAATCCCATTTAACATGTATGACAGGGATGTTCAAATCTTAGCTTGGGAGCCAAAATTTGTATGTGCCTATACTCTAGGCACTACAGAGTAGATCATCTAAAAATCTTTAGAGAAGGGTAATAAAAATTTAATTCACTTCACAAGAGGTTGATATACTGTTTAAGAAAATAAATGTACAAATTAAAGAAAGTAATGTGATTAAGTTAAATGAAATGATTAAACTAATAAACAAACATTTAAAACACTCTAGTTTTTGTCTCCGACTTGTTTCTTCTTGCAAATATTTTGGTGTAATTTCTTGATGCCCAAAACTTAATTATAAAGCTTGAAAAACATGTCTTACAGGACATAATAAATTATGTCCTGTAAGATATGTTGGAGGTCTGATGATGTGGCATTTCCTTCCATGATCTCTTGGTGATATGAGTTCAAGTAATGAGCTAAAGGAGTAAGCAAGTTAGTGAAATACTTGAATGGTACTCTTGAGTGGAATATGATATGAAGTTTTAGTATTGCAAAAAACTTGAGACAAACATGCATGTAACCTGGAGTGGAATACTTGATATGTGGTTTATGCTATGAAGCTTTATTATTGCCAGTAGTACATAGGATGAGTATGCATGTAGCTCATTTCTTTTATTATTAACCAAGTCAATATTATTTAATCTGAATGAACCATTTACATCTGATACTTTTATATCTGTAATAACACAAAGGTGGATCAAGAAAATCATGCATCCATTTTCTTAAAGTGCAGTATAAACATGGAGATTTTTAATAACATATTGTAAACATACTATTACAGTTCTGCTTCTTAAAAATTTCATCTTTTCAATAACGTCTAAGTTTGATGAAATAATATGAAGTATTATTTCATCAAACTTAATATAGAAATAATATGAAGGGTGGCAGGAAAATTAACGACAGTAATCAGGGTATGCCATTCAGGGCTTTATACACTTCAATCAGATTACCTCGCAGGTGATCTGATTGAGGTGTATAAAGCCTTGAATGGTTTGAGCATGCTCAGTGCTGATGAGATTCTTCCTTTTGCTCAGAATTTTGCTCAGAATCGCCTAAGAGTGCATAAATTCAAATTGAGGAAGGACAGTTGTAGGATAGATGTGCTGAAGTTTGCCTTTAGCCAGCGGGTGGTTGATTGCTGGAACAAATTTCCATCTGTCGTTATAGAAGTTGATAGCTTAAATAGATTCAAGGCAGAACTAGACAAACATTTGGAGCTAGTGGATGGGTGAAATGAGAAGGGTGTGTGTGTGTGTGTTTTTTGTGGTTTTTTTTTTTTTTTTTTTGGCTGATGCTATATAAACTTGCTTTCTTGCATCATGTGCCTTTTGCTAATGCTAATGCTGCTGTTGCAACAAGCTCTAGAAAAATTAGGCAGAGGGAGCTGAGGAGTGGCAACTGAAGTTTAATATTGACAAATGCAAAGTACAGTAAACCCCCGCTATTCGCGGTTTCGCGTATTCGCGATCGCCGATTTAATATAAAATGAAACCTAAAAAAATGTGAATTTTAAAACGCTGTGAATATTTTCCGCCATAAAAAACATGGGCGTGGCTAAAATTATCTTTCCCAGTCAAAACAGCGCTCAGTGGGTGGGGGGAGAGGGGTGAAAAAATTGCGAGCGTGGATGTTTCTCGCTAATCCTTGTTCAGTATATGTTATGCATTTGTCATGGAAGGTTTCGTCGTTTGCTTTTAATTTATATGTTTATAAATTGAATAAATTTATCAATTTATAAATTGATATGCTTACAAAAATGATAAATCTACCGTTTTGCAGTGTAAAACAGACTTTTTCGAGTGTGTTAACGGAAGAAAGTGACTTTATTGTGGACAAGTTCTTTCTAACCCATACAAAAATATGGCTACGAATAAAAAGAGAAATGTGAAAATATCAAAAAAGGTGATGACATTAGCGAATAAAATTGAGTTATTAGACGATTTCTAATGGTGAAAGCGTCTCCTCAGTGGCAAAACATTATAAAATCAATGAGTCAACAGTACGATCAATCAAGAAATCGGAAGAAAAAATCTGCCATAGTGTCCGTGAAAACGCGCTAATTGCTTCAAAAATTTGCTCTGTAACTCGTGATGTTAAATTAGAAAAAATGGAAAAGCTTTAAATCTGTGGATAGAAGACCGAACTCAAAATAAAATTCCGTTAAGTTCACTCATCATTCGCGAAAAGGCAAAACTCCTTTATCAACACTTTAGCGAAACTGGTGATCGCACTGGCGGGATGTTTTTTTTTGCTAGCAAGCAAAGGCGCTGGTTTGAAAGATTTGTTTGAAATTTCTAATAAATATTACATTTAATATTAAATTGTTTCTTATTTTCATTTCGATGCCATATGCTTGCATTTCACTATGTACTGTCTATGTACATAGTCATATTATGAAGGTACATATAATACATATATAGACAAAAAGAAAATATTTTAGACTAGTTTTTCTTATATATTTCATACTTTGGAACGGAACCCCTTTATTACTATGGGAGCCATAACTCAGTATTCATGTTTTCGGTATTTGCGACATTTCTCAGGAACGTAACCCCCGCGAATAGCGGGGGTTTACTGTACTTTATATAGGTAGCAGTAATCCCAGATTAATCTACCAGCTGTGTGGTACCATAGTCATAGTAGAAAATGAAAAAGACCTGGGTAATTGTTCAGTCAGTTATGAAGTTCTCCAAGCAGTACAGACAGGCTGCTAGGACAGCCCATGGGGTTTTGTAAATGATATACAAGAATTTTGCCAATAGGGATAAGGAGGTGATTATCCCATTGTATAAGGCAATGGTTAGACCAATTGTTGAATATTGTATACAGGTCTGGAAGCTTCATTTGTGGAAGAATGTGTATCTGTTAGAGTTGGTTCAGATAAGAGCAGTAAGATTAGTGAGGGGAACAAAAGGATGCTTTTACCAGGAAACACTTCAGTTCTGCAGATTGCAGCATCTAGACACTTGCGTGGAAATTTGCTTGAGTTGTTTAAGGCTCTGAATGGATTAAATAAGCTCAGTGCCAATAGAATCCGTCCTCTTGCACATACTAAGCATATGGTAGGGTATAAATTCATATTGAGGATGGATGGTTACAGGATGTGTGTGTGTGTGTGTGTGTGTGTGTGTGTGTGTGTGTGTGTGTGTGTGTGTGTGTGTGTGTGTGTGTGTGTGTGTGTGTGTGTGTGTGTGTGTGTGTGTGTGTGTGTGTGTGGAAATGTGTCTTCAACCAGTGGGTAGTTGAGTGTTGGAACAAAATTCTATCTGGTGTTGTTGAAGTGATTATTTTGAATAAATTTAGTTTAGGAGTAGATAAATTGTTAGAATGGATGGACAGGTGATATGGAAAGTGTTATTGGCTTTTTTTTTGGCTGATACTGTATAAACTTGCTTTCTTGCTTCATTTACCACTACTAATACTAAATATGATCAATTAAAATTGTTGTACATTCTGCATTGAAACAGCATTGTTTGTCAACATTGTTTGCCCTGTATCATTTTGGATAGTAGTGACAGTGTTAGTAATGATAGTTTTTAGTTCATATCCAGTTTTGGTTATGTCTTGCACACACCTGGCTATTCAGCAATTTCTAATGACAATTTGATGGGCTAGATATAGTGATTAAAGTGGCAATAAAACATTACTGAACAGGTAATTATCCTGTCCCCAAATTGTTTTTCTTAGAAATTATATAACAATTTCAGAAGTATAGCATGTTGTTTCTCCTCTTGGTTAGAACTATATATTTTTTTACAATATTTTCCCACATTGCAATTCAGAAATAAGAAAGTTCTAAACACGTACAGTTTCACTTTTGCATTATTCTCCTCAAAGGAATATGGTCCAATTATGCAACCTGCAGCAACAACACACCACACTGTTGATTCTAACAGGATATGGTCATCTTTTATTTTACTCTAGTATTTTTCTTGGTCCAAAACTTGCAGGTTCGTTTTCTTGGCATGCACAGCAATATTGAAATGGGCCTCATTTTTCATTGACAAACAGTTTATGAAATTGTCTTCTTCTTTTTTCACATTAATTAAGAATAACAAAACAAAAATTTCTATGCTTCTTAAAATCTGCATTTTCAAAAATCTGAACAGGCTTGATTTTGTGTGGCCATAAGTGATCTTCATGGAATATACATCTAATGCTGTGTACTGAAACTGCATGCTGTTTCTGTTTCCACATAAGGTGAAAACAGAAGACAACGTAATTTAACTAAAGAGAGAATACTTTTATGACATGGAACATCTTTGCATTGAAATTCCCTTCTGAAACTATGTGAATAGCAAAAACAAGTACCACATACCACATTTAAACTTGTTTTCAACAGTTTTACATTCAAAATCAAAACAAAATTCAAAAGTTTCGAAGGTTTATTCTGCATATATAAACTAACCTGAAAACAAGCAAAAAACAAATAAAAATGTGTACCAAGCCATAAACAAAAACAAATCATTGATGCCAATAGCCTAGAGTTCCATTAGTGTACTGACAGAATTGAGCAGATCATTTCATGTGCCTTTACTTCTACAGCACTTGTATATTTTCTCTTTAAGAGTGACTGCTTACGGCATGTTGGGTTCTATTGAGCACTTATATGCATTGATGCAGTGAATGTGTTCATTACTTAACAAAACAGCAAAAGTTATGATCAGAAATACCAAATAAAATATGTCAGATATAAATTTCTCACTTTGTATAATTATCCTTATATTCAAATAAATAAATAAATATGTATATTTACACTGTATATAAGTTTTGAATGACATAGCCTTTTACATAAGGGAATAGAAGTAAAGGAATGCTTTTTAGTTTAGACTGCTCTGATGTTGGTAGGTGGCATTTATTGATTGAAATTCAGAATTACTCTATAATTCTTGACTAATGTTATTATTGGAGTTCCACAGGGGGTTTGGTGTTGGACTCACTGTTGTTAATTGTCCATTGTATGTTATATATTGTTTTCTTGGTTCTCAGGAATTCAGAGACTCTGAGCATATTTAAAAAAAGTATTGTATATATCTGTTTAATATAATAATTACTGTTTCTCGGGGGTAGTGAGGATAATTTGTGGAAGTTATCCACTGGTAATTTACTTGTCGATACTCACTGGTATTGCACTACATCCGGTGGTTGTGGGACATGTGCATTCAGCACAAATATATAATGTAAACCCAGGCCTAGAGAAGGGCACTGGGCAGCAGCAGCTGTCTTATATTGGTGGTGGTAAAATACATCACACACGTTTTTAGACTAGATTTGTTGAGGTTCTATGCCAAAACAGATGAACTAGGTGGAGATGGATTTTTGCCTAGGAGCCACCCTTGACTCTGGGATATACGCAATGTACCAGGAGGTCAGATATAATATAATGTCTTATATGTGTAACGAGAATGTCAATGCATATATATATGTATATAAAATTGTATAAATTGTATATAAAATTGTATATATTGTATATATATGTAATGATTGTACAAATAAATGGAAAAAAATGGAATGTTGTTTTGTATATTTATCAGTGATATTGATGAAAGTATATCAGTCAGGCTTAGTGTCAAAGTTTGCAGATGACACAAAGGTAGGCAGGGTTGTTAATGACAGTGTGCTACTGCAACAGGATCTAGAAAATTTGGGCAGATGGGCTTAGAAGTGGCAACTGAAGTTAAATCCTGACAAATGCAAAGTACTGCATATGGGGTAGAAGTAACCCCCCAGAGGACCGTACCAACTGTGTGGTACTACACTTATGTGGTAGAAATGAAAAAGACCTGGGAGTGATTGTGCAGTCAGATATGAAGCTTTCTGGGTAATGCAGACAGGCTGCCAGAGCAGGTCATGGGGTATTGTCAATTTATATACAGGAATTTTGCTAGCAGGGAAAAGGAGGTGATTATCCCTTTGTATAAGGCAATGATCAGGCCACCCCTTGAGTACTGCGTATGTCTAGAGGCCTCATTTTAGAAAGGATGTAGAGTTGCTTGAGTGTGTATAGAAAAGGGCAACAAGATTGATGAGGGGAACGAAGAGGTCCTCTTAGCAAGAAAGGCTTAAGTTCTGAAAATTGCAGCAGCTGGAGACTAGGCACCTGCGAGGTGATCTGTTTGAGGTATATAAGGCCTTGAATGGGTTGAGCATGCTGAATTCTGATGGGATTCTTCTGCTTGCTCAGATTACAAACCTGAGGGGGCATAAATTCAAATTGAGGATAGACAGTTGTAGAATAGATGTGCGGAAACTTGTCTTTAGCCAGCGTTAACTGCTGGAACAAACTTGCATCTGTCATTGTAGAAGTTGATAGCTTAAATAAATTCAAGGAGGAACTGGGTAAACATTTAGAGGGAATGATTGTGTGAAATTGTTTTTTATTTATTATTATTATTATTATTATTTTATTTTATTTTTTTTTTGGCTGTTGATATATAAGCTCATATGCTTTCTTGAATCACATGCCTCTATTACTATTTAAATAGCTTATTATCATAAATACAAAATCATTCAGCATTTTCATTTTAACTGTTTAGTAAAATTATCTTTAAAAATGTATATTTGCATAATTAAACAAATATAAATTCAGAGTTTGAAATTGAGAGGAGGAGTGACATGGGTAAATGCACTTCTTCCTAGTTTCAAAGCTGTTGTGAATGGCAGTTATAGTGCCTTCAGATAAGAAAGGGGGAAGGGGGAGAAAGTACAAATAACACAAAAAAATTAAGAAAACTTACATGATGTATTTAACCAAATAAACAGTTAAATTGAATTAATGTGATTTCCATATGGCTACATTCCTGTTAAGATGAATCTGCAGTATTTCTTTGACTGGCCCTGGATGCCAAGTGATTTATCTGAGTGATCTTTCTAGAGCAACTAGTAGTTCTTTTTAAGTTTCTATGTTTATTGAAAGTCTTTATTTGATAGAACTTTTCTACAAAAAAAAAAAAAAAAAAAAAAAAAAGGAAAGTTACTGTTCTTTATATTTTCCCTTGTTAACTACTAATCCTTACTAATCTGCCTGGTCATTCCAGGCACTGCCTCTCCCTCCCTGACAGAAAAGTTAATCTGCCAAGGGCATGAAGGAGTAAATATTGATCACACTGTTTTTCCGTCTTTAGAGCCTACATCCTTCTAGAAAGAATGTAGATCTGCTGGAATGGGTGCAGAGAATGGCAACCAGCTTGGTGAAGGGAACAAAAGGGTGCTCTTACCTAGAAAGGCTTCAGTTTTGCAAATTGAAGAACCAGGCATCTGTGGAAAGACCTGATTGAGCCTTGAATGGATTGAGTAAAGCTGAATGTTAATGTTAGTCTTCCACTTTCTTGAGACTACACACGGGGGGGGGGCATAAATTAAAGTTGATGCAGAATAGATGTGTGAAGGTTTACCTTCAGCCAGTGTGTGGTTGATCATTGGAACAGGCTTCCATTTGTGGTTGTGGAAATGGATGGGTTGAATAAATTCAAGGAGAACTAGACAAATTGTTGGAGGGTACAGATTGGTGAACTGTTAAATTTTTGGCTGATGTTATATAAGTTTGCTTTCTTGCATCATTTGCCATTACTACTACTACTACTAAGTTCAAACATTTAATTCTTCTGCTTTTTAAAATTTTTTTCTTCAACAATGGTGATTATTTCAGAATTGATTGTTTCAGATGGCCAACCAGACCTTGGATCATCCTTAATTGACCTCCATCCTCTTTTGAACTCTGCCAACTGTCTTGAAATAATGGGATAGATTTCTGTAGCATTTCTATCCTCTTTAGTCTGTAATTACACATTTTGTCCATTGATTCCCATTTGTGAATGGCAGAGATGTTTGCATGTCTTGAATCTGTAGGCACTTCTCCTGAATCCAAATATGATTTCTCATAATTATGATCAAGGATTTTACTGTCAATATGACCTGAAGTCTGAGTTATTAATTTTTAAAAGTGGGTAAGGACTTTATAAACACCTGCATAATATAGAGGTATAACTTAAGAAAATGGATGAAAAATTATACATTTATTGCATTTTATTCATATTGTATAATCTTTCTGCCATCCATTGTCATAATGCTTCAAAATTTTTAATAAATCTGAAGTAAAGTTGCTGTCTCAGTGGCAAATATTCTATGATGTCGAATTTTATATATAGATTGAACTGCTGCATCAGTTAATTCTCTTGTGCATCCATCATTAGATAGTTTTAATTATTAGAATGGTGTAAAATTGTGGTCTGAAATCATCATTCATAAATGCAACACGTCATATGCTATACTTATGGCCATAGATCTATCAATGGCCATACGACCGGGCTAGCCGGGTGGGTAAAGTGCCTGCCTGGCAACCCAAAGGTCGTGGGTTCGAATCCTGCCTCAGGCTTGGATCAGAGTACTGCAAAATCCTTGGGCGGTGCATTATGGCCACAGAAGCTGATGCGCCAACAACTAACAAAAACAAACAAACAAAATCAATGGCCATAGAGCACTGCTCTATGTCCATTGATAGATTCCAAACACAGCCACTCCACCTCTCTGACAGCCAGTGACTGTCTGTTGCAATCGTATGATTCTCAAAAGTTAACATTCAATTTTATATATAGGGAAATATATAAATTTAAAATTTTCTTATGTCATTATTTTATATCCTTGGATGAATTTTTCATGTTAGAATGCATCTTAAATTATTAAATTAAAAGAGGAAACCTCATACCTTTTTTAGTAGGACTGTAAATCTCTTGACACTCAATCATGGATGTATGTATTATTATATGAACTTTAAATAAATCAAATTAAAAATAGCTACTAATTAAAATCATCATGCATTCAATTCTCATATCATACCAAGTGCACCGAGAGGAGTCATGAACAGTCGGCGCCCACCAACCCCCCACAAAAGCCAACCAATATTGCATACTACCATGAGAATTGAAACAGTTGTTACAAAAAAATCTTAAAACCACGACACAAATATTCATCAATTCACAAACATGTAAAGTAATTCATACATTGGTTTATATAAATAGACTCATGTCAGTTTCCATAATTTTTTATATATAATAGGGGGAGGATATCATTCACGTATGGTTTTGTACTTCTTGTGAACACGGAAAATCCGAATAAGTTGGTAACTTAAAAGAAGTTGTAAACGGTTTTTAAAGTTTACATTGTTTGTGAATTGATGAATATTTGTGTCATGGTTTTAAGATTTTTTTTTGCGACAATTGTTTTTCAATTCTCATGGTAGCATGCAATATTGGTTGGTTTTTGTGGGGGGGTTGGTGGCCACCCACTGTCCGTGACTCATAATATCCTATCAAATTTGTCAGACAAGGGAAAGTCTTGTCTGACAAATTTGATAGGATATTATGATGTGGTTACAAAGGAACTGGATGCAAAAAATAATTTTGATATCATATATTTGGATTTCAGGAAAGCTTTTGACACTGTTGCGCCTGGAAGACTATTATACAAATTGGAGCAGAATGGTATTAAGAGTAAGTTGCTACAATGGATAAAAGGATGGTTAAGTGCGAGAAGACAGAGGGTGGTAATCAATGGGTGCTGCTCTTCGTGGACTAATGTTATTAGTGGAGTCCCACAGGGTTCGGTGTTAGGTCCACTGTTGTTTTGTATATTTATCAATGATATTGATGAAGGTATATCAGGCTTAATGTCGAAGTTTGCAGATGATACAAAGGTTGGCAGGGTTGTTAATGACAGTAATGGCAGTGTGCTACTGCAACAGGATCTAGATAATTTGGGCAGATGGGCTAAGAAGTGGCAACTGAAGTTTAACCTTGACAAATGCAAAGTACTGCATATGGGTAGAAGTAAACCCCAGAGAAACGTACCAACTGTGTGGTACTACACTTAAGGTGGTAGAAAATGAAAAAGATCTGGGAGTAATTGTGCAGGCAGATATGAAATTTTCTGAGCAATGCACACAGGCTGCCAGGGCAGGTCATGGGGTTTTGTCAATGATATATAGGAATTTTGCTAGCAGGGAAAAGGAGGTGATTATCCCTCTGTATAAGGCAATGGTCAGGCCACGCCTTGAGTACTGTGTACAGGTCTGGAGGCCTCATTTTAGGAAGGATGTAGATTTACTTGAGCGTGTACAGAGAAGGGCAACAAGATTGGTGAGGGGAATGAAGGGATCCTCTTACCAAGAGAGGCTTAAGTTCTGCAAATTGCAGTGGCTGGAGACTAGGCACCTGCGCGGTGAACTGATTGAGGTATATAAGGCCTTGAATGGGTTGAGCATGCTGAATTCTGATGGGATCCTTCCACTTTGTTCAGATTACGAACCTAAGGGGGCATAAATTCAAATTAAGAAAAGACAGATGTAGAATAGATGTGCAGAAATTTGCCTTTAGCCAGCGGGTGGTTAATTGCTGGAACAAACTTCCATCTGTTGTTGTGGAAGTTGATAGGTTGAATAAATTTAAGGAGGAACTGGACAGGCATTTGTAGGGAATGGTGTGTTTTTTTTTTTTTTTTTTTTTTCGGCTGATGCTGCATAAGCTCATACATTTGCTTTCTTGCATCACATGCCACAACTACTACTACTACTACTCCTCTTGGTGCACTTGGTATAATATGAGAATTGAATGCATGATGATTTTAATTTGTAGCTATTTTTAATTTGATTTATTTAATTAAGTTCATATAATAAACATTCATCCACGATTGAGTGTCGAGAGATTTATAGTCCTACTAAAACGTATGAGGTTTCCACTTTTAATTTAAGATTATAATAATGGGACATATTGGGCTGCATTGCTCTTTTGATTCTAATCAGTAATCGTAAATTATATAATGGAAATCATTGGAAAAATAGGTTTATTCAATGAAATTTTGTTCATCTTAATTCACAAACATATCCCTTTCATTAATTGAAGGATACTTTCAGGTTTTTTGACTGCTGCCAACTATTATGTGAGAAAGTTTTATTAAGTTGGTTAAAATTTGACTTTTTGATTTAGTTAACGATGAACGACTTTAGCGTGCATAGGATTATTGGTCGTGGAGGATTTGGAGAAGTATATGGATGCAGGAAAGCTGATACTGGAAAAATGTAAGTCCTATTTATATTTCTTAATGTTTATATTTTGTGTGTTTTTCCGGTCTTTATATTGTAACCCAAGAAACCTTTGCTTGTTTCAATATTTTGTTTTATTTTGGAACTAGTATTAATTATTTTTAAAAATAAAGAAATCATCGAATTTTTATGCTTTGTTTGTGAGGAGTAATACATTTTTTGATTCTTGCCATTTTGGTTTTCAAAATATTCACATTTAAATGCTTATTCCCCTAACTTCAGAAACCTATATAAAGTAACAATTCATTGAAAACTAAATCAGTAAATTGCTAGACTTGTATATAAGTTATTTTGCTCATCACAGAACAAGCAGAAATATTTTATTTTGATAGAATGGTATTTTAGATATATATATATATATATATATATATATAAGAATTTCAAGTGTGAGAGATGTTAGAACCAATAATGCTTAGTACCATGCATGAGTTGAAGGCTGAGAAGATGAGAGAATGTACTTGTTGACATTAGACATGAATTTCTGTGGATTGTAATTTTGAGGAAATATGCATGAAGGAAGATTGTTCCAGAAAGTAGAAGTTGAATAAATAAATAAATGAAGAAGAAGAAAATTTGGTTCTGTGAGTTTGAAGCTAGACAGTAAAAGGATGTTGACTGGTTGCAGCATGCCTTTGGACTGGTTTAGAAGAGAGAGAGAGAGAGAGAGAGAGAGAGAGAGAGAGAGAGAGAGAGAGAGAGAGAGTGTGGGAGGGAATTATAGAAGCCAATTCAGAAGAACAGTACCCATGGACATATCTATAGAAAAGGCATGCAGCAGAAACAGAGCATCTGTGAGACAGAGAGTGGACAGACTTTGTTATAGATAAGACATTAATTAACCTAACTGCCTGCTTTTGGATGGAATCTAGAAGCATGAGAATATTGTTCCCACATCTGGGGGCACCACCCCAGATGTGGGAACAATATTCCATGGTAGGTAGGGCAGATTTGTGATTTGTACAGAGTGAATAGCTGTTTGGAAGAAAAGTAACGTTGAAAGAAAAAGAGAAAACCCAGTTTTTTAGATTCAGAGGAACCATTATGTGACGTGTTTATGAAACAAGAGATTAGAAGTCAGGCTAATCCCCCATACAGATATGTGATCTTGTCTAGAAGTCAGAGTGTTATCGAAGATAGCACAGGAGTAGAAGAATCCTTTTTGTGAGACATAAGACCGAGTTTTAGAAGGATCAAAATCTTGTTTGTTTGTTTGTTGCTACTACAGCTGATATTGATAGAATGTTTTGAGGGTAGCAATGTTTCAAATGAGAGTGAAGATATAACTTGGGATACAAACCTAAACTTCAAGGGGTGTGTCAGGGCAGTATACTATAAAAGGTTACTTAGTCTCAACTAAAGTAATGTCAGGAGCATTGTCAATAAAATGGCTGAATTTGAACTTCTGGTTAGGACAACTAATGCTAATATAAAGGGCTAACAGAAATGTGGTTCCACCCGGAAATTGGTGAAGAACATTCCACTATGGTTTGTATAATGTATTTAGGAAAGACAGGGAGTATAGAAGGGGGTGGAGGGATCATGCTTCTTATCAAAAGCAATCTGAGCATGAAAAGAGCCTTTGCTGAGTCTGAAGGTACATCTGCCAGCATAGAATCTGTGTGGTGTGAGTTAGTTGGAAGCAAACAAACAATGAGAGGGGGAGTAATATACAGATCAGAAGATTGTGAAGAATATGACGAGAGCCTTTACATGCAGATGGAATTGGCAAGCAAGTGTGAATGTCTTATTTTGGGTGACTTTAATCTGCCCCAGATTGATTGGAATAAGTGGGAGGGAAAGTCACGATGGGGAAAAACTTTTTAAAATAAACTAAATGATTGAGAATATTCTTGATTTTAGGGGTGAAAATATTCTTGATCTCATCATTGCTAATGATTCAGATGATATCACAGGGCTTAAAGTATAGGAATCATTGTCAGGAAGTGATCAAGTAATCACTAGCTGAAAGATTTAGTAAGATGTTGCAGTAGTTAAAGTTAAGGCATGGGTTTTAACTTCAGAAATGGGGACTTGGACAGTTAAGGCACTATATGGCATCTGTGAACTGGCGGATTGTCGAAAGATGGCAAATACATTTTTTTTTTTTTTTTTTTGCCAGTGCAGTAAAAGTCTGTGGCTTCCTTGCACTATATGGCAAATACTATTACAGTTTTAAATAGTTTTTATAATAATTTATCATGGTCTCTCTCTCTCTCAGTAAAAAATAATTAAACAATTTCTTGTAGTTCATTGTTCAAAAGATTTTTTTTTTTTTTTTTAACTTATAAGGACATATTTATTATAATATTCTAAACATGCAATTAACTCATCTTGGCAATTATATATTTGTAATATCACAGAAAGTATGCACTTAGTACTTTCTGTAATATTTGTAATATATAAAAGAATATCAGTATTTGTAATCACAGAGAAAAAGTATTTAAGGGACAGCATTTTCATTTCAGTATTTAGTTTTATGTGAAAAACTTAAAAAAATAAAACAGGAATAATATGAGAAGTGTATGTTTTTTATTCTGGCATATGACAGTTATGTTATTGATAATTGCTGTTACTATTGTAATTTTTTTATTTTATACATATTTTCTGAAAATGACCCTGAAAGATTATAAAACTTATGAAAATGATATTAGAATTTTTACAATCACTTAAATTTCTATTGCTTTAGGTATGCAATGAAGTGTTTAGATAAAAAACGCATAAAAATGAAACAAGGAGAGACATTAGCACTAAATGAAAGGATTATGCTATCATTAGTTAGCACAGGTGTAAGTTGCCCATTTACTTATATTTTGAATAAAGTATTAAATTTAGTGTATGTGTATATTTTTTCGTATCCATTTGATATCACTTTTCTTATATTATATTTCTCATATATTTTTATTTTTTAAATGAGTCTATTTATATTTCTGTCTTTTTGAAAGTAAATATTGATTTTTCAAGTGATTCTTTTCTGCATCATTTTAACATTAAACTGATATTTTAATATTAAAATCAGTAAGAAGCATTTTCACCTTGAAAAAGAACAGGGAGTTTTATATTTCAAATAGTACACTTGGTGCCATTGAACTATGAAATAGATCCAGACTTTTCTAAGCCTGGATCTCTTTCATAAAGTGGATCTGGTTATGAATTCTTTCTTGCGTTGTTAATGTAATTAAAAATGTATATGGTATTTTTTTTATGGAAATAAACAGTTCTTGAAACAGTAAATACTGTGGATGAGTTTAAAATTGGGAAGCCAGAAGATAAGTGCATGCCAGTCCAGGTAAACTTGGAATAACATTTTGACTTTTATATTAATTATATTACATTATATTAATCATAATAATTGACTGTTCACCCATTATTATGTCTGAGTATGCTTGTTTTATCTGTTTTTTATTGTTTTTTAATGCTGCTGTTTTTGTCAAACAATAGCATTACTTATTTTATCCTGATAGCTAGCTGTTGGGAGAAATTTTAAGCATATAAAGTATTTAAATTCATGCACAAAAGGTAGATGTGCTAAATGGTATCTTTCAAAATGGTTGCCAGATGAAGCGGGTTTAATGCTTATTATGTAATATAATTGTTTTTACTTGGATTTTTTTCTGGATCATCAGATTTGATTATACATTGATTGAATTTTCTTTTGATAAAGCAAAGGTGGAGTCTTGCTGAATCGTCACCAACAGTAAAGTTACTATTTTGCATTTTAGTAATAAAGGTTGTTAGGTTATATTTTAGTACAAGCATTGTATTCATTATATTTTAGTTCAAGCATTGTATTCATTATGCTTTTGTTCATGCATTGTATTCATTATGTTTTAGTGCAAGCATTGTATCCATTTCTGCAGTCAGTTTCTCTCTTTGGACAGGTCACTTGAAATGTAACCAAAGACAAGAAATTAAACACAGAAGTGCATACTATTTTCAAATTTGTATTTAAAATAGTATGCAGATCTAATCATGCAACTGTCCATTTTGTACTTTTTTTTTCATTCAGTAATTTTCAGAAAATTACTGGATGATAAAGAGTATAGAATTTTTTTGAGAAATTGTAAAGCAGCTGGATCTACAGATAGAGGTTTCTGAGATTCATGGAAAACAATGTGTAATGAGATTGAATAATGCACACCTTTTTCCAGCACAAGAGAATATAACTTAAGGGCAAGAGGAGGGGTGCCAAAAGTGTGCAGAAACTGTGCCATTAATTTAAGAATAGTTTTTGGGACTTATAAATGATTCTTCAGTAAAGTTGTCTTCAGAAACAAGAAAATTTAAAGCATTCTTGTGCATGCTGATAAATGTGTTCTCAAAGACTAGGTTCTAGCCATCTTTGTAAGAGTGATTTCTATGTATTAGCATGCATCAAAACAGAGTGACACAATACAAGATAGCAACGTAAGACTCTCTTTGCTCTGTTCTGGCAAAATTGGCACCACACTTTGAGTATGTTGTAACTGAGGGGGAAAAAGTAGTTTTGTGATTCCCACTGATTGAATGTGATGTTTTATTACCTCATTTACTTTATTATTTTTAACTACCGAATTGAAGAATTTTTAGTAAATCTTTTGAAGCAGTTATTATATTTCTTCTGCCATGAAATTTGATTAAAATAATAAAAATAAATGATGTAGCATATGTTCCTAAAATTTTTATAGGTTATCATGCAAATGAGGAGCCCATGTCTCCTTAGAGGAGAATGGAGCTGTGGGTTGGCTGGCTGTATTAAACTGTGGGAAGCATTGACTTTAACATAGAGAAAAATCCAGTGCAGAACAAACCGTGCATTAACATTGAACTTACATATCTGTAGGATGTTCCGGGAAATACTTCTGAAGGGTGTTGTTATTTATATAGCACATTAAATCTAAGACTGGATTGGGGTAAAACTAGACTCCCTCTTCCTGAGATCTGCTAACTACTACCCTGACGGAAGCTCAAGAGGCTTTAAGAATTCCTCTCCACTCTCCAATGGGATTCAAGTCCGACTTATTCAATCAGTCAGGTGGTGAAACCAACTTATAATGACATATCTGTTAAGATTGAAACACAAATACATAATGTATGCTGGTTGTACACAGATGTGTTTGTATACTGTGATTGAGCAGCTGTTATTTATTATATTTGTAAGGGGAAACTACAGATACATAAAAGGTCAATCTAAGTTTTTTTTTGCTAACAGTATTGATAATTTTCAATTTCAATGTCACTGTTAGATGTTTATAATAAGTTTAACGACATTTTTATTAATTTGGAAGCCTTTTTAATGCTATGGTTGTTGATTTTCTGGAGTTGCATTTCATTCAACCTGCTATCATTTGTTTGTTACATCAGGTTGAATGAAAGATAACTGTGCATCATGATGATAACAGCACAAAGGATCCAGTACATTAGAAACAAATGCGTTTTATTTAAGGATTGTACAAAATCACACTGAAATACACTGAATTCAGTCAGTACCCCATTGTTAATGTATATTATAGCATATTTTAATTTCCTGGTTTAAAAAAAAAAAAAAAAAATCTGTTTTGAGTTACCCTGTGTGTGTGTGAGAGAGAGAGAGAGAGAGAGAGTGTGTCAGAGGTAGAAGAGAATCACCAAGAAAGTGAAAAATGATGATATCCAGATATGGACCCTGGGTGTGCCAAGCCCATACTTATGAGATGTGAGCCCCTGGGGGTATACCTTAACTTCTAAACTATATGCCACAAATCACCTGCAACTGTGAACCAGTCATACACTGAAAAAATGAGAAACTGCTTATGTAAAGTGTAATGAAACATTTATCTGATTAACTAAAATTATAAAATATTCTTGTCTGATTATTTTATGTAAATTTTATTCTATTAGCTGAGCATTTCTTTTTAGATTTTGTTTTACTTTTAGGAAGATTGTCCTTTCATTGTGTGTATGACATATGCCTTTCAAACTCCTGATAAGTTATGCTTTATTTTGGACCTCATGAATGGTAAGTTAATCCAACTGTTTTTCCTGCCATTTTGCATTTCTTTTTTAAAATCAGATCAGTGCTGTCTCATTACCTAAAATTGCATCTCTTTATGTTGTAAAGATACGTGTTGACCACCATCTAAATTAATGGATTTGCTTAGTTTTAGTGTTACAGCACATGTTATGGGAAAATATATAATGAAGTTTTGTTTATACAAGGTGCAATCATTTAATTCACAGTCTAGTGCAAGATTTTATGTTTACTCTGTGAACTTTCCATAACTGCTGCTAGAGGCATTCTCTGTGAATGCTTCTGAGTAGATGCTCTGTGCGCATGCCAGTACTTGTTGAGCTAGTGTTGCACGAAGAGGGTTTTTTAGCCTCATGTCACTGATGATCGTTTTGAAGAAAGTATCATGTCGGACATACAGATTGAACAACAATGTGTGATTTGTTATTGTGTCAGATGGGACTTAAATGCATCAGAGACAGTTAAAGAGATGAACGAAGCATATGGTAATGAGTGTCTTGGTAGGATGGTCATATTTCAGTGTGACTGAACTTTCTGGTGTGAAATGGTTTCTCCATCAAGACAATGCCAGGCCTTATCTGGCTAATATTGTGTATGCAGTGATCACTGCCATAGGTGCTGAGGTTCTGTCACATCCCCCTTAATTCCAGACTTAGCCCTGTGTGATTTTGTCCTGTTTCCACTTCTGAAAAAAGCTCTGAAAGGCAAGGATTTTGTCTGACACGATGGTGCTTGTAGAGCTACAACAGAAGTGCTTTGCGGTCTTTTTAAAAATGGCTTGCAAGAAGCATTTAATGTGGGGGTACGACAGTGGCGAAAGTGTGTAAAGTTCAAGGGAGATTATTTTGAGGAGGAATCCACTGAAGATTCAGATGATGACAATTAAGATAAGATCTTGCACTAGTCCATGAATTAAATGATCACCCCTTGTATTTATGTTGCTGACGTGGTTTTAGTATGTATATAGGTCATGATATTTAATGGTGGGAAGAAATTGCTCAACTCTAGAAAAAATAAAACTGATTAATTTAGTCCAATAATATGTCAACTCAAAAATTGAGCTAGATGTTTTCAGGGAGTCTTCTTAATTGGATATAATGCACATAATATTAAATAAAGTTGTCAAGTAATGAAAAGAAAATGAAAAAGTAATGAAAATAAAAAAAATTTCAAATATTCTTTGAGATGGTAGATCGCGGCACATTTTGAAGAAAAAAAGTAGATCGCATCACAAATTAAGTTGGTCGCCCCTGTTTTAAATCATCTGATACTGATATTTACTTAGATTGTATCAGTAAAGTTATTCTTATAGTGATAAAATCCTTTTAGCATTAGCATTAGCATTAGTAGAGGCATTTGATGCAAGAAAGCAAGCTTATGCAGCATCAGCCAAAAAAAAAAAAAAAAAAAACCCACTTCCACTTCACCCCTCTGTTCGTTCAAAATACCTGTCCAGCTGAGCCTTAAACTTATTTAGGCTATCAACCTCCACCACAAGGGATGGCAGTCTGTTCCACCAACCAACCACCCGCTGGCTAAAGGCAAATTTCCGCACATCTATCCTACATCTGTCTTTCCTCAATTTGAATTTATGCCCTCTCAGGTGATTTTTTTGAGCTAGAGGAAGAATCCCATCAGCATTGAGCATGCTTAAACCATTCAAGGCTTTATACACCTCTATCAGATCACCTCGCTGGTGCCTAGTCTCCAGACACTGTAATTTGCAAAACTTAAGCCTTTCCTCGTAAGAGCACCCCTTTGTTCCATTCACTAATCTTGTTGCCCTTCTCTGTACTCGTTCCAGCAGCTCTACATCCTTCTTGAAATGAGGCCTCCAGACCTGTATACAGTACTCTAGGTGTGGCCTGACCATTGCCTTATACAATGGAATAATCACCTCCTTATCCCTGCTGGAAAAATTCCTGTATATCATTGACAATACTCCATGAGCTACTCTTGCAGCCCGTCTGCACTGCTCAGAGAACTTCATATCTGCCTGCACAATCACCCCCAAGTCCCTTTCATTCTCTACCACTGTCAGTGTAGTACCACAGAGTTGATACGTTGCCCTGGGGTTGCTGTTTCCCATGTGTAGTACTTTACATTTGTCAATGTTAAACTTCATTTGCCACCTCTCAGCCCATCTGCTCAACCTTTCCAGATCCTGTTGCAGCAGTGTAGTGTCAGTAGTGTCCTTGACAACCCTGCCAACCTTTGTATCATCTGCAAACTTGGACATTAAGCTTGATATACCATCATCAATATCATTTATAAATACAGAAAACAATAATGGACCCAACACTGAGCCCTGAGGGACTCCACTAATAACATTAGTCCACGATGAGCAGTGTCCATTGATTACCACTCTCTGTCTTCTCCCACTCAACCACCCCTTTATCCATAGCAGCAATTTGCCTCCAATGTCACACTGCTCCAATTTGTGTAGCAGTCTTCCATGTGCAACAGTATCAAAAGCCTTTCTAAGATCCAAGTATATAATATCAAAGTTATTCCCTGCATCCAGTTCTTTTGTGACTGCATCATAGTATCCAATCAAGTTGGTCAGGCAAGACTTCCCCTTAACAAAACCATGCTGTGTCTGAGCTATAACTGAAGTCTTGTCTAAATGATCCTGCAGTGCTTCTTTAACCAGTGCCTCCATTAATTTTCCTGGAACAGAAGTTAAGCTCACAGGTCTATAGTTACTTGTGTCAGCCTTTGATCCTCCTTTGTGAATTGGGATCACATTTGCACATTTCCAGTCTATGGGTACCTCCCCTGAGTCCAAGGAAGCTCTCATAATTATGGCTAAGGGTTTGCTTACTTCCTTTGCTGCCTCCTTTAATATAACTGGATAGATCCCATCCACCCCGGGTGCCTTTCTTGTGTTTATCTTCAACAGTTTCTCCTCCACTTTACTCCCAGTTATTTCAAGATTCTGTAGCTTACTGCTAGAGTTGAATACACCTCTGGCATTCCCCTTGCTGAATAACTCCTCATGCGTGATATTTTCATTTTTTTTCTCCTCATATTTTCATTACTTGACACATAGTTGCTATAATTAAATTTGTTCATTATCATTTTTACTTATTCAAGCATGATTTCTCTAAAATTTTATTATATATGCAATTTCTGCTTTTATTAATTAGGTATTACTCCAATTTTATTATCTTTTAGGTGGTGATTTACATTTTATTATCTTTTAGGTGGTGACTTACATTTTACATTTACTCCAATTTTATTTCTTTTAGGTGGTGATTTACATTATCATCTATCACAACATGGAGTATTCACTGAACAAGAAATGAGATTTTATGCTGCAGAAGTAATTTTAGGCTTAGAACATATGCATAAGAGATTTGTTGTGTATAGGGATTTAAAGGTAAGATATTTAAAGAGATGAACTTTGGTAATTCTCCTCTTCATTTACCACCTTTCTCAGTATTTTCAGTATCCTTATTCCTGCTCAACATATTGTATTTAAACTTTATCTCTTAAAAGATAGATGTAGCATAGGTGTGCGGAAATTTGCCTTTAGCCAGCGGGTAGTTGGTTGGTGGAACAGAGTGGTGGTTCTCAAACTTATTTATCACAGTGCTGATGAGTGCTCTGATAAATAAGTTTTTTGTCTGAGATGACTACATAAGGTCAGAAGAGTTTCAAAATAGAGAGACTTCAATAACATCACTGTATTTAGTAGTCATGTGAGCTTGAACTACAGTCATTCTAATGCATGCATTTCTGTATCCTTTGGACTTGACTACTCAGCTATAGCAGCCCAAAGGATTCCTCCAACATAATTTCCAGGTGCTCACTGCCACTGATTTGACAGTGCTGGACGTGTGCAAAAATGCTTTACACGTTATAATCTTCTATTCTGTGTAAATTTCTGGTAATAATTAATTAGCACATAAATAAAAATTATTTTGTTGATACTATAGGATGGCCACATAAGAATCAAAGCAGTCTACAATTGATTTCAAGCATTTTATCACATGAAAATTGGTCAGGCCTAATTGCTTTTATTTTAATTTTTATGAAGTAGAATTACTTAAACTTTCACCTACAAAGAAGTTAAAAACTTACAATTGCACAGTATTGTTAAACTGAATTGGATGAGGAATTTTATATTTTTTTTTTAGCATTAAGAAAAACTGCATTTGTTTATTATCCTTTAATAGTGTGGCAGTGCCAAAGAGACGATGTTAAAAGACATTTTAAGATATTTCAGTTCAGTATCAGTTTGTTTTGTTTTTCTCTTTATAAAAATATTCACTTTCTTGTGTTTTTGTGATTGTAATACCTGCCTTCTCTTCTCGTAATATGTTGTGTGTCCAGTAGAGATAAAAGTTTGAGAACCACTATCTTTAAATAATAGTACATCTGTAATAAATTGTTGGCAAAGTTATTCCCTTTTTTGAAAGTATATTTAATCCTACAAATGACCTAAATTGAGTGGGTTAATGGTATCATAATAGTACTTTCAGCAGCTACAGCTTTATGAACTACTTCATGCAAAATGCATGATGTTTATAAATTGGCAGTTAACGCAGTAACTTGCTGTGTTACGAATGAATGTATTTTATCTGAACGAAAGCTTTAAGAATTTATGTTCTTAAAAAGTACTAACTTTTGCTTTTCATTTTATGAGAAGAATTAATTTTTTCAATTAATCATTTAATGAGGAATGCAGCAATGGTTCAGCTGTGTATTGCAACAGAGTACTGCCTCTGCTGAAAAGAACAGGACCATAAATTTGCAAGTATATCATACAGTGATATGTTAGTTATATTAAAAAATATATAAATGAGGAATAAATCCACAGAATGAATAAATCCCGAACATGCTGATGTCTTAGGTGTGGGGGGGGGGGTAACTGGCATCACAGAAGTTCAAGCTGAATCATGGAAAGTGTTAGACAGCATCACAAAACAGAAGTTACAGAGATGATTCTAATAGTGGAAGTGCTCGGATTGATGTCTAAATGCTTTAAAAGGAGAAAATACTAACATGTAACTAACCTAGGTGTATATTAATTTTGCTGCCTGAGTGCCTTGACTCGTGCCGGAGTTGAGCACGAGCCAAAAGTTTTTGCCTTGTATTTTACAGAATTCACCTTTTTACTTTATTATGA